>NC_060272.1:59992888-60006569 GCF_021613505.1 Equus quagga
CTGCTTGGCATCATGTGCTTAAAAGATTTTATTCTATCTCAAAGCAAACAAAAGAGAGACCCCTGAGAAATATACTAGTTCTAGATGATTAGAGAGACCTGAACATTTGCCACAATTCAACCAGCTTTATTTCTTCCAAGACTAAAACTTTTGACCAACCTGGAGGGGTCCACTAAAACCTTAGTTGTAAAATAAAAGACCTGTTGAGGACATTACTGCTTTTCTTGCAAGGTCATGGCATCTGTTTCAAGGCTTCACTTTAAGCAGTTGCTCAGTGTGGGGATTGCCTTCCCACTAAACCTCTTGATTCAGGGAGACGGCCCACTTATAATAATGGTGTAGCATCACAGAAATTACAGAAGCTGTAACTCAAATACTGTCCATTGCAAACAGTCAGAGATCTCTTGTTGATAGGGAAGAGAAAAGGGAATGTGTATTCCCACACAATTTGGAATCAGTTCAGACATACCAGCCTTGCACACACTTCTGGAGCTGTCTGCCAAGCCACAGAGGCAGGGAACAGAGACTTCATGGCAAAGAGTCACCTTAGGAGAGTTTATCATTCAAAATCCATCAAAAGGAGGCTCACGTCACTCAAGCTCAGGGGATCTTCATTGTGTGAGTTGAATCCCATTCAGAAGAGTATTTACAGCAGCGCTCACCAATAACCTGCAAGTCAGCCCTGGTTATAGGAGATTCTTCTTCAGTCTGCTCTCAGAATTCAATGCCATTCCCATTTGCTCCTCAGTGAACACCTAGTACATGCAAAGCTCCATATGTGTATTGTGGGGAGGAGGAGATGTAAAGATGAATATAGAAAGGCACAATCTTTACCATAATGGAGTTTATAATACAGAAGGACTTTGCCAGAACTGAATGTTGAAGGAACCATGCCCTGTTTAAAAAATTACGGACTTTTGTTAGACAATATTTCCTGTGTGGGGGTCTACCTCAGACCCCCAGGAGGTCCTCAGAGGATCCACCCTTAGGTTCAATGATTCACTAGAAAGACTCACAGAAATCAGCAAATCTGTTATAATTATCTTTGTGGTTTATTACAGTGAAAGGATATAGATTAAAATCAACAACAGAAAAAGGTGCATAGAAAGGAGTCCGGGAGAGACCAGGCGCAAGCCTCCAGTTATCCTCTCCCAGTGGGGTCATATGGTCTCCAGTGTTGCTTAATTCTCCAGACAACAGTGTATGGCAACGCACACAAAGTATTGCAAACAAGGGAGGCTCACCTGAGTCTTGGTGTCCAAGGTTTTTATTTGGGTTCTATCACATAAGCGTGGCTGACTGCCCACGTGGTTGACCCAACTCCAGCCCCTCCAGAGATCAAGCTGATACCACATGGCCCAAGGCCCCCATCATAAGTCCTGTTGTTAGCATAAACTATCTGGTGTTGCCCAAGACCCTTAGATAAACAAAGACACTTTTATCAGGCAGGATATTCCAATGACTTAGAGGTTGTCTGCTAGGAGCTGAGCAAGGACTAAATCTTTCTGTGACATGTGCAGAGTTTGGACAACCCAGACTTGCTGAAATAATCCCTTACTGCCCAGTACCCAAAAGAATTCTTATTGTTCAAAAAATTTAGATGTTACTGATAGTTCCAAAGTACCCTTCCCCATGTCAGGAGCATCTTTACAAATTCAATGTTTGCCTGGGTGTTGTTGCTACAAGCTCTGTGTAGTGTCCCTTGGACCTCTCTCTCAGAACAGCTTCAACACCTTGTAGGAAGACGGGTGGTCCAAAGCATACTTAGTATTAGAATGAACTCCCACAAACTTTCCAAGGATTTCTCAGAGGACTCAGAGATTACATTCCACCTAAATCCAGATAAATTATGGGAAAAGCTAAAATAAAAGTTTCTCTTAGGAAAAGAAGGCAACTGACGAGGATTTTCCCTCAAGCCAACTGAGAATCTGGAATAATTTACGCTAGTTCCCCTGGGAGCACCAGGGAAAGCAGGATGGAATTGGAGTAACAAAATCAGACAGAATTGTGTTCGAGTTCTGGCTTTGCCACTTCTTGGTGACTGTAATGGGTTGACTGTGTCCTCCCCCCAGGATATGTCCAAGTCGTAGCCCCTGATACCTTGGAATGTGACTTTATTTGGAAACAGGGTCTCTGCAGATGCAATTAAGTTAAAGATCTAGTAATGAGATCACTCTTGACTTATGGCAGGACGCAAATCCAATGACTGGTATCCTTATAAAAGAAAAGATAGGGAGTTTAATGTACACAGAGACACACAGAGGGGAAGGCCACGTGAAGACGGAGGCAGAGATTGGAGTACTGCATCTACAAGGAAGCTAGGAGGGAGGCAAGGAAGGATTCTTCACCTGATGCTCCAGAAGCAACCAACCCTTCTGACACCTTGGTTTTTGCACTCCTGGCTTCAAAAACCGTAAGAGGATGCATTTCTGTTCTTTTAAACGACCAAGTTTGTGGTAATTTTTTATGGCAGCACTAGGAAACCTATACAGCGAACTTGTACCATTTTCTGAATTTATCTAGTCTGTAGTTTTCATCTGTAAAATGGTAATACCCACCTCCTGAGAGGATTAAATGACATAATGTATAAGTAAGAGTGAGAAGTCTTTCTAATTTGAAATTTCTATTTCCTTAGAAATTTTTAAATGCTTTCTCAACACGCTGCTTTCCAGGATTCCAGGACAGGATGACCATGAACTCAATAGAGGATGACTTCAGAGAGAGATTCTAAGAAATCTTGCATGATTTCAGTGCCAAAGAGTAAGTAAAGAGAAATGTGTATTGGAACAAGCATCAGCTGCCTAGGTTCTCCTTTAAAAGACATGTCTCCTTCTGCTAAGGAGAGCCATTGCTGAGTGACTTCATTGCCTTCTGGAAAGATAAGTCCAAGGCCTGGGGGTCTCAGACTGGGCAGCTGTGTCAAGCTGCACTCACTGTGGAAGACTTGGTAATAAACACAACCACTGTTTCTTTCTCTGGGTCCTCTGTGTTGATGCTGTGCTTTGACACAAAATGCCAGAGGGCACTGCAGGGTGAGGACTAGGTCCTTAATAATAAAGGTTATTCCCAAATGGAGCAAGAAGGCCTGTGGCTGCACGAGCCCAAAATTGCCATAACTTACTTCTTTGGTTCTGCCTTTCTGTCATTTTGGCATGTCGAAGTGTCATTGCTTACCCATAAGCCTGGAAGAGCACTCTCTAATGTAAGTACCAGGAACCATCTGATGCTGTGGCCCCAGATCTTCTGTCCTTGTCACTAGAAGGACTCACATTAAAGAACCCCCTGACCCACTCCTTCAGAATAATCAAATCCCATACTTACCAGAAAGAGGTGGGGGAAATTTAATTTATCAGGCACTTATTCTGTGCCAGGAGCAGTATTAGCTGCATTTACGTACATTTTCTCATTTAATCCTTATTTGATTAAGGAATTGATTAGGAAAGATCCTAGTTTAAATTGGATATGGAGGATGCAGCCTGAAGATAAGTTGACCAAAGAATTAAGTCTTCATAAGCCATTGGGAGGAAGATTATCTTCCCTTATAAGATGCCTTTTGTTGGAATCACAGTTTTGTCCCAACAGAATTGTTCACTCATTCATTCAACAAATACTTGGTAAATGCCTTCTATGTGTTAGTTTGAATGGACAAAACAGTCAGAGATCCCCAACCTGTGGAGCTTATATTTCAGCTTGGGAAGATGACATGATAGATTGGTAGACTATATGGTATGTGGAAAGGTGCTATGCAAGGTGGAAAAAATAGAAAAGTGTAACAAGGTTTGGGAGTGAGGGCGTTGGTAGATTGCAATTTTAATCAGAGTGGTCAAAGCACACCTCACTGAGAAGGCGACATTTGAGCAAAGACTTGAAGCAGGTTAGGGAGGAGCCGTGTGCGTGTTTGGAGAAGAGGCAGAAGCCCTATGGCAGGAACATGCTTGGCTTTTACCAGGAGCAACAAGGAGGCTGTGCGGCTAGTGTGGAGTAAACAAGGGGAGAAGGACAGGAAAGAGGTGAGAGAGGTGAGGGTAGGAAGAGAAGATCATAGAGGGCCTCATCATGGAAGACCCTGGCATGTAAGTTATGGAGGGCTTTGAATGGAGGAGTGATATGGTTGGAATCACCTTTTAAAAGGGTGACTCCTAGGTCCATGTTGACATGGACAGTATGAGGGTGTATTCATTTCCTAGGGCTCCTGTAACAAATTACCACTAACTCGGTGGCTTAAAACAGCAGAAATCAATTCTCTAACAGTTCTGGGGGCTAGAAGTCTGAAATCAAGGTGTCAACAGGACTATGCTCCCTCTAGAGGCTATAGGGTAGAATCCTTCCTGGATTCTTCCAGCTTCTCATGGTTGCTGGCATTCCCTGACTTGTGGTAGCATGACTTCAATCTCTGCCTCCATCCCTACATGGTCTTCTTCCCCATATCTCTGTGTCAGTCTGGATCTCTTTCTCCTTATAAGGACAGCACGCATTAGATTAGGGCCCACCCTAATCCAGTCTAACCTCGTCTTAACTTGATTATATTTGTAAAGACCCGATTTCCAAATAAGGTCACACTCACAGGTACTGGATGGTAGGACTTCAACATATCTTTCTGGGCGACACATTTCAACCCACAAGGGTAAGGGTGGAAGGAGGGAACCCAGCTAAGAAGCAACAGCCACACTCCCGTTGAGACATATTGGCAGCTTGAATCTGAGTTGCAGTAGAAGAATAGTGAGAAGCAGCCTGACTCTGGATATATTTTGAAATCTAAATCAATAGTATTTCCTGACCTATTGGAAGTCAAAAAGAGAGGCATCAAGGATGTCTCAAGGTTTTTCACCTGAGCGTTTGGAAGGTAAGCATTGTCACTGATTGAAATGAGGGAGGCAGTGGGAAGAGCAGATTTGGGATATGGAGATTAGGTGTTTGATTTTGAATACGTTTAATTTAAGACATCTTTTAGATATCCAAGTGAAGATGTTGAGTAGGAAATCGAATGTACAAATCTGTGGTCATTCTGATGTTGACAAAGGGTATAAGAGAGGAAAGCATTTGCCAGGCTTCTTAGCACAACCCCCAAAAGTCACTCACTCTTTCATAGGAAATGAATATAACAAAGCGACTTGGTCACTTAAGACAATAGGTGATATTTACTGAACTATCTACCATAAGCCAGATTTATTTCATAAGTTTTTTCATTTAATACTTACAATCACCCTTTGAGATTGGTGCTGCCCTTCGCCCAAAATTTACAGAGGAGAAAGCCTAATTTTAAGGTGGTTAGGTAACTTTCCCAGAAACATCGAGCTTCCAAGTGGCACGGTAGAAATTCAAACCCATGTTTGTTTGAGAGTAGAGCTGGGGATGTTGAGCACTGTGTTATTTAACCTCACGAGTGTCTGTATTCATTTTACAGAACCGTTCAAGGAAAGGACAGTTTCTCATTTGGGGTACATTTCTCAAATTATCTCCAATTTCCTCTAGTTTTATGTCAAGCCCAGCTGTCACAGCTCTACTTGTTATCTTTAGCTTATAATTACCCTCAACTCCTCATTTCTGACAGTGTGTCTGCATTTCCCATAGGTGAATTGAAACAATTTTGTGTCCAGGAAGGAATACTTGCTAAGCTGTCACATCAGGGCCCATCGCTCTCCAGCTGGAGCAGATGACTATGGCTGCTTGGACCCAAATGGCCAAAGTGGGCAGCCTCTAGCCTGGCCACACTGCCTGTCCTCAGGTGTTACCACAACCCCATGGCATGTGTTAGAGCTGCAGGCCAACCCAGAGTCTCTTGGCCTGGGGCATGTCTCCATTTGTTTGGAGCCAATAAAATGAGGCTGCAAGTATTTACAAGGCAACTCCTGTCTATCTACTCCTGACACTCCAGTTCTGGGTCATGCAAGACCCTGCCTTTGCCCTCCATCAACTCCAGGACCCCTTGTGGGGGCACTCAATTAAGTTTCTCAGTCTGGCTTTGGCTGCTGGTTTGTCTTCATTCAACTCTCTGCGTTCGTTGTTCATCTAGTCAGCCCTTCCTTTCCCTCTACCCTCACTCCCACCCACACTCTGTGCCTCTCTACTTTTTAAGGTGGTAATAATTATAATTATTATGACAATGATAGCCAGCATTTATTAAGTGTTTATGATGTGCCAGATATTGCACTCAGGGTTTTACATATGATTATTTCTCTAAGCCTCACAAGTCAATGATGTTAAGTACCGCCTTTTTGTGATAAGGAAGTTGAAGCATAGAGAGCTAACATAATCTTCGCAGGGTCACACAGCTAATAGATGAGATTGCTAGGACTTGAACCCAGGCACTCTCTCTCCAGGACCCCGGCTGCTGATCTGACTGGACTTCACCGGGTACGCGCCATCCCCCATCCCCTCAATGCCTTCTTGGAAACAATAGGTATAGTGGTAATTATAATTGCAGCCAGGAAATATGTCAATACTTTTGTCAACCACTCCAGTCAAACTTGGATAAGGATGCTCAAGGCAAATATAACCATATTCTGACTATTGCTGGATGCAGTCTACTTTTTCCTTCCTTCCTTCCTTCCTTCCTTCCTTCCTTCCTTCCTTCCTTCCTTCCTTTCTTCCTACTTTCCTTCTTTCTTTCCTTTTGATTAAAAGAAAGTGGCCTTATGAAGGTGGGGTCATGGGGATTATGTCACACAGTGGACAGAAGGTCTGCTTTGACATCTGCTCACTGACTAACTGCTACTGATCAGGGTGACTTGGCAGTAGCAGACCCTGGTGAACACATACTCCTTAGAGATCACTTAATGTTGATTTTTCTTACTCCCTTGTAACATCGTAGGAAAAATTGGTTCTCCTTTTGTCACCACAGTGACTGGTCCCTTGGCGTTTCTATGCTGGTAAGTCAACCACAGGACAGGACTGATAAAACGGAGGTGGTGAGTCACATCCAGATGGATGATGATTCAAGGCCAGTGTTTTATCTATTTTAGTTTCTATTCATAACCAGTTTATTCAGAAGTCTAAACTCACGTGTCTAAAACATAAAGTAATTTTATTTTTTCTAATAATTTCACCTAGCTGCCCTGTTGAACCTGACTTTACCAGAGTTGCTTATTCTTTATCCACATCCCGGTCAAATTTTATAATTCTGTAGGCATTCTTGTTTTACAACAGTCTCATTTTGGTATGAGACTCATCCTGTTCATTTCAAAACTTACATCTCAAAAGCCATTCCAAGCTCTTTTTTTCCTCATCCTCCTAGTACGAACTAGAACTGTCTTGGTTCTTTGGATTTGTGAGGTTAAATGTAGTTTGTACAGGTGACTGAGAGCAGGGTTGAGTCCACCAGTAAGATCAGATTTAATTTGATAGACAACATTCCAGACCACGCGGCTCTGTAAATTGTACTGGCTTCCCCTCCCCGCTCTCATGGCCCTTGTCCACACCAAAGACGGTCCATCCCATGGCCTCTTGCTCTGGGATTCTCCTTCCCTGAGGTTGACTATCTTTGACCTGGTATTAGCAACATGACCTAAACTTAGTTATTGAGTCCATTTGACCTAGTGGAAATGTATGCATATTTGCCTTGACAAATAGTGGATGTACAGCCTGTTCCATTGTGGAGCCCTCTCTCCATCTTGCCGTCTTCCTGTTTCTTTTCTCCTTGCTCAAGTAACAGGGCAGATTAGACTTCTACTAGATAAGCTTATGTCCCACCAGGGAATAAAATGCAATTGCCTCCTTCTTGTCTCCCCAAATCTTTATAGCTAATTCTCTTGGGCTCTTCTACATTTCTTGGTTTTAGAGAATGTGAGGAAATAACTTCTTTTCATGAACATTGTACTAGTCGAAAAGCCAAGGGCTCCCTTATGTCTCAAATTTCTTATTATAGTCATTGGGTTTGGGGTGGGCCGGGGGAGGAAAAGTGGGATTGGCTGTGACGTGGTGCCTCTTGTAGGCTCTGTGGTGAATAGCTAACCTCAACTGATGACAACTTTCTAGATGTGCAGTGCTTAACGCTTCTGGTTAATTCCAGAACCACGGGAAAAATCTCACTTGATGTTCTCTAACATATAAGTGCATGTTTTAATAGTTTAGGGTGGAATTTACCCAAGTTATTTCTTCAGCAATAAAAGACTACCTTATTAAGCTCTGTGTGCTGGTTGTGAAGTCCAACGTCCATTCTTCCCTTCCTCCTTGCTGGCAGAATCTTGATTTTATTCATGAAGAAAGCTTCTTCATTCTTCTCTCTCATTATTTTTCTGCATCATTTAAGAGTAAGACACAGATCTCATGTCCTATACTCCTAAATATTTCAGTGTGTATTTTCTAAACACAAGGATTTTCTTACATAACCACAATACAATGAACAAAACCAGGAAATTAACGATACGATATTATTCTCTAGTCTACAAACCTTATACATCGGTCATCGGTTGTGTTCAGTTGTCACATCTCTTTAGTCTCCTTTAATCTATAACCGTTTCTGTATCTGTCTTTGTATTTCATGACATTGACATTTGTTAGGAATACAGGCCTGTAAGTTTGTAGGCTGTCCCTCAGTTTGAGTTTGGCTGATGTTCTCCGATGATCAGATTCAGGCTCCGCACACTGCTCAGTAGTGATGCTGAGTTCTTCTGGGTACTTCACAGCAGGAGGCACCTGCTGATTAGGTCCAGTAGGCAGAGAATTCAATTTCTAACGGAACACTGCTGACTCACCAGCTCCTTGCCTCTGCTACTTTGTTACCACACTCAGAGTTTCCCATATTTGGGCTTTCGTACTGATTACCCTGAAGGTCCTTTCTCTCCCATCCCCTCAATGTAGCAAGCTGGTAATCATTGTCAAATGGAAGGCCAATGCTAGGGATTCCTCTAGGAAAACGAGATCTATTTCTACTCATTTAATCTGGGGAGGGAACTTTCTGCAAATGTGGTCAGCCCTCCCACTCACAACTCCTGGTTCCACCACAGCCCTGCTCACAGGTCAGATGACCTGAGGTTAGTTTGCCTGCTAAACCCCAGGCTTCTGGGGACAGCTCCTGAATAAAGTTCAAAACGGGATTTTAGTGCCCATCTTTCATTTTTAGGAAATGAAAAGTTGCAGTCAGAGTTAATTGGTTGATTTGCATTTTTGAAGAACATACTGTCCTCTCACCAGGTACTTTTTGTCCTAGATCTGGCAGAAACGGACCTTATGAGCATGTGTTCAGGAGTTGCTGCAGTGTTCCTAGGCTAACTTTTGCTCCTCTTCTGAAGGTGTTTTCCTAACACCAGCTTCTGTGCACTGGGCCCTCCTAGTTAGAGAGGGGGCTCCAATGTGCTCTACTGCACTCACACGGAGTTCTGGGAGATGAGAGTTGGTTGTAATGTTTCCTTTCCTTTCCTCTAAAATTCTCAATGAAAGGAGCAGACACCCCAAATGGAGGAGGCCTTCTGTGTGGGTGTGAGATGTGGTCTAGCACATCCTCCTCAGAGGAGTCCCTCTCTCCCTTCCCCAGCATCTCCCCAGGAGTAGAGGGGTGACTCTGGTGTATGTGGTGTCGATGGCTTCCTTTGTGGGCTGCCACGGCACCCAGGAGAGTGCCTCCCACTCAGTGTGGCCTCAGCTGCCATTATCAGACAAGCTATCACAGAGCAGGCGTCAGCAACAGAAAGTGAGCTCAGAGCTCATGGCTGAGAGGGTAGTGACAAGAAGAGAATCTGGCTTTTGTAGTTGAGACTGGACTCAGGATGAATGTCTGTCTGCAGTGCTCCTGGAGGAAGATGACCTGGGGGAAGTTTTATCTTATTTTTTGTGCCAGCCAAAAGTGTCATTTCCTACTAGCCACGCTTGACGCCGCGTGTACTCAAAAGTGGTTTGTCTGTGTGTGTGTGTGAAGAAGATTTGGCCTGAACTAACATCTGTGCCAATCTTCCTCCACTTTGTACATGGGATGCCTCCACAGCATGGCTGATGAGTGGAGTAGGTCCCCAGCTGGCATCCGAACCTGTGAACCCTGGGCCCATGAAGAGGAGGGCGCGGAACTAACCACTGGGCCTCAGGGCAGGCCTCTCAATAGTGGTTTTTGACACCTGGTTTTCAAAGGGGCTATAGCTATAGGTTCTTAAATAATGGCTAAGTAGTTTTAAGAATGAGATATCACCTACAGGCATACTTACAGGCCAAAAAGAAAAATTGAAACTAGTATTAATATTACCACCCTTATGATAATAAATGTAAGTCTCGTTTAGAGATGCCCTTGCTCATGTAGTGTAGGCTTTTCAAGGGAGTGGTTGGGATGCCGTGTGCTCTACTTCGTTTCGGGCTGCATCCTGCACCATTGTTAACCTGTGAGTGCTCATCTCTTGAGAGCATTTTTTTTTTTTTGGAATTTTATTAACTTTAAAAATTGAGATATAGGGGGAGAGTGAGTGGAGCAAAATGGTGGGGTGAGCTGACCCGGGATTCTCTCTCCTCCAAAATACAACAAAAGATTGGAAGAACTGAATTTCAGAGAATAAACATAATGCCAGCTCGTTAGAGACCTACAATACCAAGAAGGCGGAGATCATAAACCTAGCTTTACACCCTCGGAGGCGCTGGAACGGTAGGAGAGAACATCGCTCCCTCCCCTAGAGTCTGCGATCGCTGTGGCGCAGGTCGGGAAGTAGCGGGGGAAGGGCCGCGCGACCGGGGGATCATCCAGGACTCCTGCCGCTGATTCAGTGGAGACCTGCTGACGGGGAGAAAGCTTCCATCCGTGGGGACCCCATAAATCAAGGGCCTTGGGAGACCAGAGAAGAGAACTGATCTGAACCCAGACCAGTGCGTGTGAGTAACAGCCCCTCCCCCCCAACAAAGCCAGTGGGCGCAGCCATCTTGCCCCAAGGCGGAGAGCTAACACGACACTCTCGACCCCCATCTAGTGGCGACAGGCTGTAACTGCAACTGAATTCTACCACCATGAGAAAAAACCGCTCCTCTACCATCCAGCAATTTATAAAAGCCCCAGACCAGAAGGAAAACAATAAAAACATAGAATTAAGTCCTGAGGACTTTGAATTAGGTAAACTAAGTGATAATGAATTCAGAGCAGCTATAATCAAAAAACTCAATGAGGTAGAGAGAAAGAGAAACAAGCTGAGTTCTGGAGTTACTTCACAAAAGAGATTGAAATCATAAAGAAGAATCAAACAGAATTACTTGAGATGAAAAACACAATGGACCAGATAAAACAGAATACGGATTCCCTGAATGCCCGTGTAGACAACATAGAGGAGAAAATCAGCATAATCGAGGACAGACAGGCTGAATGGCGCCAGACAGAGGAAGAAAGTGAACTAAGAATTAAAAAAAATGAGGAAAATCTCCGAGAGATAATGGATTCAATGAGGAGTAAGAACATAAGGATCATAGGAATTCCCGAGAATATGGAAAAGGAAAATGGAGCAGAAAGTGTGCTTAACGAAATTATTGAAGAGAACTTCCCAAATCTAGGGATCAACGGAGAAATGTGTGTAGAGGAGGGTTTTAGATCTCCTAGATTTGTCAATGTAAAAAGACCCACCACAAGGCACATAATAGTAAAGATGGCAAATAGGAATGATAAGGAGAGAATACTCAGGGAAGTAAGAAACAAAAAGAGAATAACCTATAAAGGAGCCCCTATCAGACTGTCAGCGGATTTCTCTACAGAAACCCTACAAGCTAGGAGAGAATGGAGTGATATATTCAAAGCTTTAAAGGAAAAAAACCTTCAGCCAAGAATACTCTATCCAGCAAGAATTTCCTTCAGATATGAGGGAGAAATTAAATCTTTTCCAGACAAACAAAAGTTAAGGGAATTTGTAACTAAAAGCCCTCCACTACAAGAAATCCTCAAGAAGGCTCTCATACTTGAAAAAAGAAAAAAGGGAGAAAGGGGACACAATCCACAGACTAGGGAGACCGATGGATAGAACCAGAACAGGATAGCAAATATTCAACTATAGCATTAGGGTAAAAATAAGGAAACTACCAAAACAAGGACGATCTTAGCACTCTCACTACAAATTAATAAGACGAGTTGGAATAAAAAATGAAAATAATTATTTAGGAGGGCAAGAGCAAAGGGTCTAAATCAGTATTGGTCGAGTAAGTAAGAGACCACCAGAGAATAGACTATATTATACACGAGATTCTAAATACAAACTTCAAGGTAGACACTAAAATAAAGTACAGAACAGAGTCACAAATCATAGATAAGGAAAAATCTAAGAAACCCAGCATAAGAAATTGCAATATTAAATGGGTAGTCTAAAGCACACAGGAAAAGAAACACAGGAAAACAAGATAATGAGCGACAGATTGACAGCATTAAGTCCACATGCATCAATAATCACTCTCAATGTGAACGGATTGAACTCTCCAATAAAAAGACACAGAGTGGCAAAATGGATTAAAGAACAAGATCCAACAATTTGTTGCCTCCAGGAAACACACCTCAGCCCCAAGGACAAACACAGACTCAGGGTGAAGGGGTGGAGGACAATACTTCAAGCAAATAGCAAGGAAAAAAAGGCAGGTGTTGCAATTCTCATATCAGACCAAGTGGATTTCAAAATAAGATAGGTAAAGAGAGACACAGAGGGACAATATATAATGATCAAAGGGACACTTCATCAAGAAGAAATAACGCTTATAAATATCTATGCACCCAACACAGGAGCACCAAGATTCATAAAGCAACTATTAACAGACCTAAAGGAAGATGTTAAAAACAACACAATAATAGTAGGGGACCGCAACACCCCACTCACATCAATGGACAGATCATCCAGACAGAAAATCAACAAGGAAATAGTGGAGCTGAATGAGAAACTAAAACAATTGGACTTAATAGACATATATAGATCACTCCACCCTGAAGGAGCTGAATACACATTCTTCTCAAGCGCACATGGAACATTCTCTAGGATAGACCATATGTTGGGAAACAAGGCAAGCCTCTACAAATTTAAAAAAATTGAAATAATAACAAGCATCTTCTCAGATCATAGTGCTATAAGGCTAGAAATTAATTACAAGAAAAAAGCTGAGAAAGGCACAAAGATGTGGAGACTAAACAACACACTACTGAACAAGCAATGGATCATTGAAGAAATTAAAGAAGAAATAAAAAAATACCTGGAAACAAATGAAAATGATAGCATGCCATACCAACTCATATGGGATACAGCAAAAGCTGTATTAAGAGGAAAATTCATCGCAATACAGGCACATCTTAACAAACAAGAAAAATCCCAAATAAGCAAGCTTAAAGCACACCTAACTGAACTAGAGAAAAAAAGAACAAATGAAGCCCAAAGTCAGCAGAAGGAGAGAAATAATAAAAATCAGAGCAGAAATAAATACTATTGAAACGAAAAAGGCAGTAGAAAGGATCAATGAGACAAAGAGCTGGTTTTTTGAGAAGATAAAATTGACAAACCACTAGCCAGACTTACAAAGAAAAAAAGGGAGAAAGCTCAAATAAACAAAATCAGAAATGAGTGAGGAGAAATAAGAACAGACTCTGCAGAAATACAACAGATTATAAGAGAATACTACAAAAAACTATATGCCAACAGAATGGATAACCTAGAGGAAATGGATAAATTCTTGGACTCCTACAATCTCCCAAAGCTCACTCAAGAAGAGGCAGACAATTTGAACAGACCAATCACAAGGAAAGAGATTGAAACAGCAA
>NC_060272.1:60006669-60007061 GCF_021613505.1 Equus quagga
TGATGAACATAGATGCAAAAATTCTAAACAAAATTTTGGCAACCAGAATTCAGCAATTCATCAAAAGAATCATACATCAGGATCAGGTGGGATTCATACCAGGGACACAGGGATGGTTCAACATTCGCAAATCAATCAACGTGATACACCACATCAACAAACTGAGGAATAAAAACCACATGATCATCTCAATAGATGCAGAGAAGGCATTTGACAAGATCCAACAGCCATTTATGATAAAAACTCTGAACAAAATGGGCATAGAAGGAAACTACCTCAACATAATAAAGGCCATATATGACAAACCCATAGCCAACATCATACTCAATGGGCAAAAACTGAACCCCATCCCCCTGAAAAGAGGAATGAGACAAGGATGCCCTCTATCACCA
>NC_060272.1:60007161-60008137 GCF_021613505.1 Equus quagga
ATTGGAAAACTGTTAGAAGTAATCAACAACTACAGCAAAGTTGCAGGGTATAAAATCAATTTGCATAAATCAGTAGCATTTCTATACTCCAGTAACGAACCAACAGAAAAAGAACTCAAGAATACAATACCATTCACAATCGCAACAAAAACAATAAAATACCTTGGGGTAAATTTAACTAAGGAAGTGAAGGCCCTATATAATGAAAATTACAAGGCCTTTCTGAGAGAGTTGGATGACGACATAAGGAGATGGAAAGACATTCCACGTACATGGATTGGAAGAATAAACATAGTTAAAATGTCCATTCTACCTAAAGCAATCTACAGATTCAACGCCATCCCAATCAGAATCCCAATGACATTCTTTACAGAATTAGAACAAAGAATCCTAAAATTCATATGGGGCAACAAAAGACCCCGAATTGCTAAAGCAATCCTGAGAAAAAAGAACAAAACGGGAGGCATCACAATCCTTGACTTCAAACATACTACAAAGCTACAGTAATCAAAACAGCATGGTACTGGTACAAAAACAGGTGCACAGATCAATGGAACAGAATTGAAAGCCCAGAAATAAAACCACACATCTATGGACAGCTTATCTTTGACAAAGGAGCTGAGGGCATACAATGGAGAAAAGAAAGTCTTTTCAACAAATGGTGCTGGGAAAACTGGAAAGCCACATGTAAAGGAATGAAAATTGACCATTCTTTTTCACCATTCACCAAAATAAACTCAAAATGGATTAAAGACCTAAAGGTGAGACCTGAAACCATAAGGCTTCTGGAAGAAAACGTAGGCAGTACACTCTTTGACATCGGTATTAAAAGGATCTTTTCGGACACCATGCCTTCTCAGAGAAGGGAAACAATAGAAAGAATAAACAAATGGGACTTCATCAGATTAAAGAGCTTCTTCAAGGCAAATGAAAACAGGATTGAAACAAAAAAACAACCCACTAACTGGGAAAAAAT
>NC_060272.1:60023137-60024545 GCF_021613505.1 Equus quagga
TATGGCCTTTATTATGTTGAGGTACTTTCCTTCTATATCCATTTTATTGAGGGTTTTTATCATAAACGGATGTTGGATCTTGTTGAATGCTTTCTCTGCATCTATTGAGATGATCATGTGGTTTTTCTTTCTCATTTTGTTAATGTAGTGAATCATGTTGATTGACTTGTGGATGTTGAACCATCCCTGTGTCCCTGGTATAAATCCCACTTGATCATGGTGTATAATCTTTTTGATGTATTGCTGTATTCGGTTTGCCAAAATTTTGTTGAGGATTTTTGCATCTATGTTCATCAGTGATATTGGCCTGTAGTTTTCCTTCTTTGTGTTGTCCTTGTCAGGTTTGGGGATCAGGGTGATGTTGGCTTCATCAAATGTGTTAGGGAGTGCTCCATCTTCCTCAATTTTCTGGAATAGTTTGAGAAGGATAGGTATTAAATCTTCTTTAATGTTTGTTAGAATTCTCCAGAGAAGCCGTCTGGTCCTGGACTCTTATTTTTGGGGAGGTTTTTGATTACTGTTTGTATTTCTTTACTTGTGATTGGTCTATTCAGATTCTCTATTTCTTCCTGATTCAGTTTGGGGAGGTTGTAAGAGTCTAGGAATTTATGCATTTCTTCTAGGTTGTTCAATTTGTTGGCATATAGTTTTTCATAGTATTCTCTTATGATCCTTTCTTTTTCTTCGGTATCTGTTGTGATTTCTCCTCTCTCGTTACTAGTTTTATTTATTTGAGACTTCTCTCTTTTTTTCTTAGTGAGTCTGCCTAAGGGTTTATCATTTTGTTAATTTTTTTGAAGAACCAACTCTTTGTTTCATTAATCCTTTCTACTGTCTTTTTTGTTTCAATATTGTTTATTTCTGCTCTAATTTTTATTATTTTCCTCCTTCTACTGACTTTGGGCTTTGTTTGTTTGTCTTTTTCTAATTCTGTTAGGTGTCGTTTGAGGTTGTTTATGTGAGATTTTTCTTGCTTATTGAGGTGAGCCTGTATTGCAATGAATTTCCCTCTTAGGACTGCTTTTGCTGTGTCCCAAATGAGTTGGTATGGCATGTTTTCATTTTCATTTGTCTCCAGATAATATTTGATTTCTTCCTTAATTTCTTCAATAATCCATTGTTCAGTAGCATGTTGTTTAGTCTCCACATTTTTGCCCCTTTTCCAGCTTTATTCTTGTAGTCGATTTCTAGTTTCATAGCATTATGACCCAAAAAGATGCTGAATATTATTTCAACCCTCTTGAATTTATTGATGCTTGCTTTGTTTCCCACGATATGGTCTATCCTTGAGAATGTTCAATGCACACTTGAGAAGAATGTGCAACCTGCTGTTTTTGGATGAAGTGTTCTATATATATCTAAGTCCATCTGGTCTAATTTTTCATTTAATTCTATAATTTCCTTGTTG